>NC_092158.1:84656707-84699207 GCF_045791955.1 Oncorhynchus clarkii lewisi
GCCCTGTAAAAGAGATATAAGAGAGCACGTAGAATAGATTGATATGGGGAGTGTGAAGCAGAGACATGACTGTGTGAGAGTATATGACAGAGGACAGGTCAGACCCACACAAGACAGTAGTGAGCTACAGATAGGTATGAGAGAGACTGGGACTAAGAGAGGGAAGAGATGTGTCGTATAAACAATTAAGATAGAAGAGATAATGAAATGGGGCGAGAGATACATTATGAGAGCGTGAGATAGAGACATGAGAGGACGTGAGTCAGAGATATTGGAGATGAGGAGGACAAAAGAAAGATATGGAAGAGATATGAGGAATAGGAAGCGAGAGAGAGACAGAGAGAGAGTTTGAAATAAATATAGAGATAGATAGGCCGGTCCGAAGTGAGACATAGTTATCAGGCGAGATCGATCTGGCCGGCTGATGCCAAATGGGGGGTGTAATGATGGGTAATGATTTGAGCCTGGAGAAGGAGCACTGTGTGTGTGCGTGTGTCCGGGACAATGTCCACCCAGTAGCCGTTACTTTCATTAATAGAGCCGATTCATTGCACATCACTAAGACCACTTCGTACCCACCCCACCCCCGTAGCAATGTATATAAACACACTCTCTCTCTCTACATCCCACTCCCTCCCTCACTACTTCACTACCCCCACCCCCGTCTCTCTCTCATCACCATTACTTTTTCATCCCTCTCTCACCCACCGTGTATCTCACTGGATGTCTGTTCATCTGTTTTTAAAATTAACCTGTCAAAAGACATCACTCTAGGGTAGTGCTACCCTTGGATGGATTGACAAAACACAAACATATACTTATCCATGACCACACATAAGCACTGACACATAGACAGTGCTGCCTGCTCACAGCTGCCTGCTGGAGATGGAGCCTGTCTGTCTGACACACACACACACACACACACACACACACACACACACACACACACACACACACGCACACTCAGATGCACGCACACACGAACGCAGGAGTGTACAAACACACACATACACATTTATCAGCACACCCTCCACACACAGACCTACTGACTCTTAAACAGTTTCCACAGCAACATGAAGTGGCTAAGAATAATGTATTCTGCTACAGCTAGGCAGGATTTGCATTACCCCGTTCCTTTTTCAATATCAGGACCACACTTTTCATCCCACACTGCCATTTCCACAAATGCACAGCAGCGTTTTAACCCCTCCAATGAAGTAACGATAAGGGAGCCAGTAAGGTCACACTCTATATTGGTGTTGTGGGTTTAGCTCCAGCTATAGTGCAACAGTTCTGCTTAGATAGCAGGGTACAAAACACAGTTTGGAGGAGGTTCATAATGTACCAGTGGTAAACAGGTGCACTTACAGTAACTGAACATTTCCCTTCATAACCAATTCATATTATGCTGGGTCACATCCTTCTAATCTGTATCTTTATGAGAGGGACACAGTTCAGTAGGTTATTCCCCAAGTGATCTGTGTTGTAAAATGTATAACAATCACCTGTCCCTTCCTGGACAGGTATATATATAAAACAAGAATTTGGAACCGTGCAGTATATTGTTTCACCTCTTTCTGCAATATGGCAAGCAGTATCCAGACATTTCAATGAAATGACATTGAACCAACACGGAATAGATGTTGAATTGACGTCTGTGCCTGGTGGGAAAGCACATTTAAAGCATCAGATGAAAACTTTAATTAGTAATAAAATGGCAGCAGTAGAGCAGCAAGACAAATCGAAAATAAACTCAAAATTGTATGCGATAAGGCTTTCTGCATTGAATATAGCCAGCAATCAAAGCAATTTTAAAGTCAATGGACATTTCACTCAATAATCCAGAGTTCAAAGGTCACAAAATCAAAATGAGATTCTGTCCAACCAAAAAAGTATCAAATGTCCTTTAGATCCAAGATCCCAAAAACAATTCAATTAAATTCAGTTCTTTAAAAAAATAAAAAGGGTAACTCCATAAAAATATAAATGATCAATAATCAACCATCAAGAATCTATTAAAAAATATAATTGTCATATGCGCCGAATACAACAGGTATAGACTTTACTGTTGAAATGCTTGCTTACGAGCCCTTAAGAACAATTCAGAGTAAAAAAAAAAAATGTAACACAAGAGTAATAAAATACACAATGTGTACAAGGAATTTGAAGAAGATATGTACATAAAGGCTGATGCTGATATTGAGGGAGAGATTATTGTCTTGGCACCACACCAGGTCTCTGACAGGTCTCTGACACCTCCTTCCTGTTTGCTGATGGCGTATAGTCAGCAAACTTGATGGTGGTGTTGGAGTTGTGTGTGGCCATTGGGTCATGGGTGAACAGGGAGGACAAGAGGGGACTAAGCACACACCACTGGGGGAGGGCCCTGTTGAGGGTCAGCGTGGCAGAGGTGATGTTGCCTACCCTCACCACCTGGGGTCGTGGATCCAGGATCCAGGATGCAGTTGCCGAAGGAGGTGTTCAGTCGCAGGGTCCTGAGCTTGGTGACAAGCTTGCAGGAGAATCTGGTGTTGAATGCTGAGCTGTCGTCAATGAACAGCATTCTCACATAGACATTTCTCTTGCCCAGGCGGGAGAGAGCAGTGTGAAGTGCAATTGAGATTTGGGCGGTATGATAATTACAGTGGTCCAGTATGTCTGGGATGATGTGCGCCATGACCAGCCTTTCTAAGCACTTCATGATTACAGATCTGAGTGCTACAGGGTGATAGTCATTTAAGCAGGTTACTCTAGAGTTCTTGGGAACAGGAACAATTGTGGTCAGCTTGAAACATTTTGGGATTTCAGACAGTGACAAGGAGAAATTGAAAATGTCAGTTAAGACGCTTGCCAGCTGATCTGCGGATGCTCAGAGGACACGCACTGGTATTCCTTCTGGTCCTGCGGCCTTGCAAGTGTTAACCTGTTTACAAGTCTTACTCACGTCAGCCACAGAGAGTGCAATCACACAGTCTTCCGGAACAGCAGGGGCTCTCATGCAAGGCTCTGTGTTGTTTACTTCAAAGTGAGCATAGACGTCATTTAGCTCGTCTGAGAGGGAGGCATCATTGAGCAACTCACGGCGGGGTCTTCCTTTGTAATCTGCAATAGTCTGCAAGCCTTGCCACATCTGACGAGCGTCTGACCCGTTTTAATAGGATTCAATCTTACTTCTGTATTGTCCTTTTGCATGTTTGATGGCTCGATGGATGTTGTAGCGAGACGTCCTGTATGCGTCCTTATCCTTTCCTTGACTTGAGTTAAATACGGTAGCTTTAGCTTTTAGCATAGTGTGAATCAACAGGAGGTTGGTGGCACCTTAATTGGGGTGAATGGGCTCGTGGTAATGACGGGAGCAGAATCAGTGGAATGGTATCAAATACAACAAACACATGGTTTCTAGGTGTTTGATGCCATTCCATTTGTCCGTTCCGGCCATTATTATGAGCTGTTCTCCCCTCAGCAGCCCCCACTGTGCTAATCTCACCATTAACCCCTGGCTTTTGTTTCAGGTACAGGAGCACGGTCACTGTGGGGACGACATCGTCGATGCACTTCCTGATAAAACCTGTGACTGTGAACACATCGATGCTGTCGGATGAGCACTGGAACATATTACTGTCTGCACTAGCAAAACAGTCCTGTATCATCGCATCCACTTCCTCAGACCATTTCTGTAATGAGCGCACCACTGTCTTCTCTCCCTTGAGCTTCTGTTTGTAACCAGGAAGCAGAAGGATAGAATTGTGGTCGGATTTACCAAAGGGAGGTGGAGGTGAGGGCCTTGTACACATGTTTGTGTTTTGTGTAGAGCTGGTCCAAAAGTCTGGTGCCTCTCGTGGCACTGGGACGTGCTGGTAAAATTTAGGAAGAACTCATCTGAGAATTCCAGAGTCACCAGAAACAATAAGCACATTCTCTGGATGTGTGGTTTCCTGTTTGTTCAAAGCCCCTTACAGATCCTTGTGTGCCAAGGTGGTGTTGACCTGTGGTGGGACAGTGGTGATGATAATAGATTAGACTTCTCTCAGAAGGTAGAAGGGTCTGCATTTAACTATCAGGTATTCCAGGTCGAGTAAACAGGTTGAGATTTTTTCCACGCCGGAAGCCGTGCACCAATTATTGTTGACAAAGAAGCACAACCTTCTCCCTTTGGATTTCCCCGAGTTCATTGTTCAATCTTGCTGGCACATGGAGAATCCATCGAGTTGAGTAGCTGAGGGGGAAATGAGTCCGACAGCCATAGTTTCTCGTGCCTTATTGAAAGGATACCGTCCCTCTGAGGTCGTCCATCTTATTATCAAGTGACTGAACATTCAAAAATAAAACAATGGGGAGTGCTGGATGATTTTCTCTGCGTCTAAGTCGCACCAGGAAGCTCCACCTTCTCAGGTGTCGGTGTTGGCGTTTATTTTACGGGGAGTGGATCAGATGTAAACACATTTTATGTAATCCAATAATTCCCCTTTTGCAGGTAGATAATCCAACTGTGTTTACAGAACAATCACTTCTCTATTTCACTTTAGAAGTTTTCGAACAAACATAACATTGTTTCTCACACGGCGGCCATTTTGCTCTCACCGTACTAATCACATGACCCTGTACATAAAGTTTTTTTTCCTATGAATACATAACATTTAATTCTGTATCATTTATCTTGGTATTTAATGTGGTTATGTTACCAATGAACAACATATTGTAAAGATAGGAGAAGTATCACGGAGAGAAACAGCTGTGGGTCTTGAGGATACCAGAGATCACACACAAAAACATGGCCTACTGGGCACAAACAGGCTCAATCAACTTCAGTTAGTGCTAAACGCGGCTGCTAGAATATTGACTAGAACCAAAACATGTGATCATATTACTCCCGTGCTAGCCTCTGGCTAGCTTCCTGTTAAGGCTAGGATTGATTACAAGGTTTTACTGCTAACCTACAAAGCATTACATGGGCTTGCTCCTACCCATCGTTCCGATATGGTCCTGCCATACATACCTACACGTACGCTACGGTCACAAGACGCAGGCCTCCTTACCTTCCCTAGAATTTTTATGCAAACAGCTGGAGGCAGGCCTTTCTCCTGTAGAACTCAATTTTTATGGAATGGTCTGCCTATCCATGTGAGAGACGCAGACTCATTCTCGACCTTTAAGTCTCTATTGAAGACTCATCTCTTCAGTAGGACCTATGATTGAGTGTAGTCTGGCCCAGGGGTGTGAAGGTGAACGGAAAGGTACTGGAGTGACGAACCACCCTTACTGTTTCTGCCTGGCCGGTTCCCCTCTCTCCACTGGGATTCGCTGCCTCTAAACCCTATTACGGGGGCTGAGTCACTTACTGGTGCTCTTCCATGCCGTCCCTAGGAGGGGTGCATCACTTGAGTGGGTTGAGTCACTGACGGGATCTTCCTGTCCGGGTTGGTGCCCCCCCCAGGTTCACGCCGTGGGGGAGGGGTGCCCCCCTCAGGTTCGTGCCAAGGGGGGTTTGTGGCCTATACTCGGCCTTGTCTCAGGGTAGTAAGTTGGTGGTTGAAGAGATCCCTCTAGTGGTGTAGAGGCTGTGACAAAGTGGGTGGGGTTATATCTTGCCTGTTTGGCCCTGTCCGGGGGTATCGTCGGACAGGGCCACAGTGTCTCCCGACCCCTCCTGTCTCAGCCTCCAGTATTTATGCTGCAATAGTTTATGTGTCGGAGGGCTAGAGTCAGTCTGTTATATCTGGAGGATTTCTCCTGTCTCATCCGGTGTCCTGTGTGAATTTAAGTATGCTCCCTCTAATTCTCTCTCTCTCTCTCTCTCTCTCTCTCTCTCTCTCTCTCTCTTCTTTCTCTCAGAGGACCTGAGCCCGAGGACCATGTCTCAGAACTACCTGGCACGTTGACTCCTTGCTGTCCCCAGTCCACCTGGTCATGCTGCTTCTCCAGTTTCAACTGTTCTGCCTGCAGCTATGGAACCCTGACTTGTTCAACGGACGTGCTACCTTGTCCCGGACCTGCTACTTTGGACCCTCTCTCTACCGCACCTGCTGTCTCTAACTCTGAATGATCGGCTATGAAAAGCCAACTGACATTTACTCCTGAGGTGCTGACCTGTTGCACCCTCGACAACCATTATTATCTGACCCTGCCGGTTGTCTATGAACATTTGAACATCTTGGCCATGTTCTGTTATAATCTCCACCCGGCACAGCCAATAGAGGACTGACCACCCCTCAAAGCCTGGTTCCTCTCTAGGTTTCTTCCTAGGTTCTGGACTTTCTATGGAGGTTTTCCTAGCCACCGTGCTTCTACATCTGTGTTGTTTGCTGTTTGGGGGTTTAGGCTGGGTTTCTGTACAGCACTTTGTGACATCAGCTGATGTGAAAAGGGCTTTTTAAATACATTTGATTGATTTGATTGATTGATTGAATCAAAGTGGTTTCCACATCATTTCAAAGAAATGACATTGAAATGACATGGAATAGACGTTGAAATTGAGGTCTGTGCTCAGTGGAGGGTACACACAAAACCATTGACTCAAGATGAGAACTGCAGCAAGATGTCGCTATTGACGATGAACCACTGTAGTTTTATACACAGAGAGCAGAGAATATGTCGGTGCACAAGCCCATTATCTTTCTCCTCTTCATAACTCCTCTTCACAACATCACAAGCAGCGGCTAAAAACACACTCTTGTGGACAAACTGGCAACTGAGGCCCGGAAAAATAAATGAGAGGGAAAGGCTGGTTAATGAGAAATGCTATTTCTACAGCTCTGATGTCCCCGGTCCACGTAAGCACACAGCTTAGACAAAAACTAATTAGAGATGTCGACCACATCCCAAAGACATTAAAAACATATTAGCACAGCAACCATTTGAGAGGGTGTCCATGTCCCTCTGTGTGTGTGTGTTTGTGTGTGTGTATGTTTTACTATTTGTAGAGTACATTGAAAGAGTTTATTATCAAACTGTTTTGTACTTTTATTGAGTACTGTATGATCAATATGATATTGTACTGCATGTGTTACTGTGGGTGCCGATGTTACTAATACCAGAAAGAAGCAGAGTTTGGTGACACTTTATTTGGATAGTCATACTATCAACAAACAATCTGTTGATAAGCAACTGCTTGCTAAGGTTACGGCAAGGGTTAGGATTAGGTTTAGAATAAGGGTTCGGGTAAGGTTTAGAATAAGGGTTAGGATTAGGTTTAGAATAAGGGTTAGGATTAGGTTTAGAATAAGGGTTAGGATTAGGTTTAGAATAAGGGTTAGGATTAGGTTTAGAATAAGGGTTAGGATTAGGTTTAGAATAAGGGTTAGGGTAAGGTTTAGAATAAGGGTTAGGATTAGGTTTAGAATAAGGGTTAGGATTAGGTTTAGAATAAGGGTTAGGGTAAGGTTTAGAATAAGGGTTAGGATTAGGTTTAGAATAAGGGTTAGGGTAAGGTTTAGAATAAGGGTTAGAATAAGGATTATAGTTAGAGCTAGGGTTAGTAGATAGTTAATTGAAATGTTACTGATAGTCTGTATAGCATCTACGGATGGACTATCCAAATAAAGTGTTACAGAGAGTTTCTACAGTTCCCACGTATAGACAACTGCTTGCTAAGGCTACGGTGTGTAAGTGTTAGGGTTAGTGCTAGGGTTAGGTTTAGAATAAGGGTTAAGATAAGGGCTACGGTTAGGGTTAGTGCTAGGGTTAGGTTTATAATAAGGGTTAAGATAAGGGCTACGGTTAGGGTTAGTGCTAGGGTTAGGTTTAGAATAAGGGTTAGGATAAGGGCTAAGGTTAGGGTTAGAGTTAGGGTTAGGTTTAGAATAAGGGTTAGGATAAGGGATAAGGTTAGGGTTAGTGTTAGGGTTAAATTTAGAATAAGGGTTAGGATAAGGGATAAGGTTAGGGTTAGTGTTAGGGTTAAATTTAGAATAAGGGTTAGGATAAGGGCTAAGGTTAGGGTTAGGGCTAGTGCTAGGCCTAGGGTTAGTAGATAATTTGTTGAAATGTTACTGATAGATAGTCTGTGTTACAGAGAGTTTCAACAGTCCCCCTATAGACAGTCTTCTCAGCAGCATATATACAGCCACTATTGAGTTGATGACTGAAGGATGAACAGAATGCCCATCAAAAACATGCATGTGGAGAACAACAGATCTGTGCCCTTCTGAAGACTAGCCGATACTTTTGAAATCGCTGGTGATCACGATTTCCACTGTCTACACACCGGGTAGCCTCCATCTTCAATATCACCAGATAGAGGTGGGAGGGAGAGCTGGGTCAACCAGGCTAGATGGTATAAAGAGAAGCAGTCAAATAATGGGGAGCAAGAAAGACAGACACACAAAGGGATTAACACATGCAGAAAGAGAACTATCGAGAGATAGACTGCTAAACTATTGACATATGCTATGTGTATCCATACAACACATAGGGCAGATGGAAAACATCTGAGTGAACGACTCAACAACGACAGAGTTCTAGGTGAGAAAATTAAACATGATAGTAAAGGGAAATTGGGAATTCTGGATAGCCAGACGGAGGGAAAAACAGGGAAGAAAAAATGAAAGAGAAAAAGTGAAGAGCTGGTAGCTGCCTAAAGGTGGCTATTCAGCGTTATTATGGTCTGGTGGTAGAAGCTATTGGCCAGTCTGACAGTTTTTGCCATTATGCTCCTGTACTGCCTGCGTCTCAGTGAGGGACAACAGGCCATGGCTCAGGTGGCTGTCCCTGATGATCTTCTTGGCCTTCCTGCGACACCTGGTGTTTTAGATGTGTTAAAGGGCAGTCAGTCTGCACACAATGGTGCGTACGACTGAGCGTGCCACCCTCCATAGAGCCTTGCGGTCAGTTGGAGTTGCCGTACCAGGCTGTAGTGCAGCCCAACACTATGAGCTCGATGGTGCTCCTGTAGAACTCTGTGGGGGCCCTCTGGGAGTGGCCAAATTTCTTCAGCCTCCTGAGGTTGAAGAGTCGCTGTCTTGCCATCTTCACCATGGTGTCCATGTGGATTGAGCCTTTTAGCTCATCGGAGATGTGTACGCCGATGATCTTGAAGTTTTTTGACCATCTCCATGATGAGAATGGTACGCCGCACAGCCTGGTTCCTCCTGAAGTCCAAATTCCTTTGTTTTGCAGACACTGAGGGAGAGGTTGTTTCCTTGGTACCATGCCATCAGAGTGCATACCTCCTCCCTGTAGGCTGTCTCGTTGTACTACAGTTGTGTCATCAGCGAACTTGATGATGGAGTTGAAACTGTGTAAGGCCACACAGTCATGGGTATACAGGAAGTACAGGAGGGGACTGAGGACGCACCCTTGTGAGGCCCCCCGTGTTGAGGCTCAGTGTGAAGGAGGTAATGTTGCCTACCTTCACCACCTGAGGGTGGCCCGTCACAAAGTCCAGGACCCAGTTTCATAGGGAGAAGTTCAGTACCAGGGCCATGAGGTTGGTGCTGAGTTTAGAGGCCGCTATGGTTTTGAAGGCTGAGCTGTCAATGAACAGCATCTTTACATATGCATTCCTTTTGTCCAGGTGTGCGTGCAATGGCGTTTGCGTCGTCCGTGGATTTTCCGGGCGGTAGGGGAATATTTCAGTTTACCGACAAGGCTGCCATCAATCCATGTTTTTTGATTTGGGTAAGTTTTGAAAGACACCATCTATGCATTTTTTTATGAATCCGGTGACTGAGTCGGCATATATATTGATGTGATCCCCAGAGGCTCCCTGGAACATATTCCAGTCCACGTGATCAAAACAGTCTAGGAGCATGGATTCGAATTTGTCAAATCAGACCTGACCACCGGAACTTCCCTCTTGAGTCTTTGTTTGTAGGCGTGGAGGAGCTCATACCCTTTTATTTAACAAGGCAAGTCAGTTAAGGACAAATTCTTATTTTCAATGACAGCCTAGGAACAGTGCCTTGTTCAGGAGTAGAACAACATATTTTTACCTTGTCAGCTCAGGGATTAGATCTTGCAACCTTTCGGTTACTAGTCCAACACTCTAACCACTAGGCTACCTGCCACCCCGGTTACTAGTCCAATGCTCTAACCTCTAGGCTACCTGCCACCCTGGTTACTAGTCCAACGCTCTAACCACTAGGCACTGGGCTGCCTGCTGCTTTTTTGACCCTTGTCGAAAAGGCGTGTATCAGTGGTCAAGAGTGACATTTCCATGAGTTGGACAGTCAATGTGTTGATAGTAAAATAACCCACTTCCTATCCAATCCATGAACTGTAAAGTCCCCTGGTTGTATATAATATGTTTTGATGTCAGAGGAAAGCCGTTGCTCAGAAAAACAGATTATGTTCAGAATCTGATGTCCCTCTATAAGGAGATCCTCGCTCTGAGTTTGTTAAGTTTATTCACTAATGATTGAACATTGGCGAGTAGTATGCTGGATAATGGAGGACGGATCACCCTGCGTCTCAATCTCATTAAGACCATGTCTGCCTCTCCATTGGCGGCTTCGTTTCCTTCTCTCCGGTATGAATCCCAGGCTCCCCGGCACCTCATCGGAAAGGCTAGACCATTGTTCCACCGTCGCTGGGAATTCGGGAGTACCCAGCAGGTGTACGAAGTAATGCACCAAACAAAAAGAGTAAGACAGTTTGAAAAAAACACCTACCATGTTCGTCGGCACCATCTTGAACAGATGGGGGGAATGAAAAGGAACAGAGAGAATATGCTCCAAAATAGCTGCAATCATTGACCACTGCCTTCGTAGAGAGAGGAGTCATAAGAATCTAAAGTAGATTTTAACTTTGCACCGATAGAAGAAAAACACACACACACACACACACACACACACACACACACACACACACACACACACACACACACACACATAATTGGTTTAATTCTGTCCGCTGTGTTTGAATGTGGGAATAGAATGTGACACTACACACACAGTGCCTAGGCTTCGTGCCTGCCTGCAGTCTTCATTGGGTAGGCGGGGGCAGCAAGGTTGCAGGCAGCAATATTAAACCATAAATCACTCCCCAAATTAGGCATTTTACATCACACAAGCACTTACTGGCACACACACACCCTCTCTCTCTCTTTCTCCCACAGGTGTGGTCTTAGACTGGAGAATAAAAGAGATTACATCACAAAAGCAATGAACACCCAATGTACAGAACAACCGATGAATACATGAAAGATGCATAGATAAAACCTGTAATACCAAATGCATACATCATAAAAATAAAATAATACATTATAATAAATAATAAATCAATGTATTATTTGAATCCTCTATGAGCACTGCAGTAGAAACACAAGTTACCACAGGCAGCCAAGAACAGTCTGTAAATCTTCATTACATGGAGTTCACAGGGTATACAAATCACAACCCATAAGGTGGCAATGGCAATAGGTGCTTTTGTTAATAACCTGCATTCGCCTTTCATCACCGCTGACACTGTATAGCACGGTGTTGTCAGGAGGTTGTTATGGTGTTCACGTTAGACATAACAGGCAGCTCACTTTCTCCCATTACCCACCATGGCAAATTATTGTATGGGAGAGAGAGAGAGAGAGAGAGAGAGACAGAGAGAGAGAGAGAGAGAGAGAGAGAGAGAGAGAGAGAGAGACAGACAGACAGACAGACAGACAGACAGACAGACAGACAGACAGACAGACAGACAGACAGACAGTATTGTGTGTGTCCACTTTGCCATTTCTCATGTTTCATTATAAAAACATCTGGGCTATCAATGAGCCGCGAAGCCATTAACAAACATGGAGGAGACAGAGGGGAGAGAACAACAGAGGGATGGAGGGAGGAGAGGAAAAAGGGGAGGTAGAGGAAGGACAAAAAGAGGCAGAGAAGCAGCGAGTTAGCAGGAGAGAGAGAGAGAGAGAGAGAGAGAGAGAGAGCAGAGGGGTGACAGAGGTAGAGGGAGGACAAAAGAGTTGGGAGGTAGAGATAAAGAGAGAGGGTTGAAAGAGGGTGAATGAAGCATAGAGTTGCATTCGTTAGTCCCAGGAGGGGTTCCATTGGAGGATAGGCAGAGTGTCCACCCCCATTAATAGTGTTTACTAACACCCTGGCTCAGGGCCGTTTCTAGTCATAAGCAACATAAGGGGCCGCTTAGGGCCCCGCGATTGCTAAGGGGCCCCCAACCCAAAACATAAAAATAGGATATCAGTCTGGATCTCAACCATCTGTTATTAGATAGTTAATACAAAGCTGCAATTTTGAAATTTGGTTGTGCATCAGCAGCTTTACTATTTTTATTTCAGTCACTGACAGTCACCCATGTCAGCTAACATGTTATAGATTGCTAGGTAAGTTAGTCTAGCCAGCTATTTAAACCTTGTACTGTAGTAATCATGGCCGAATTACTGACCAGACATGCAAGGCATGTGTCCAAGGGCCCTGACCTCCAGGACTCCCCCAGTGATTTAGTTAGTCCCAATCATTCAGATGTCATATGAACATGGCATAAGTCATGGCAAAATGTCTAGGATTTGAGAAAATTTGCTTTAAAATTGCAAAATGTTCTCTCCATCCACAAAAATGTGTACAACTGCTAGAAATTAGCTTTGAAGCTTTACATTTTTCTCTCTGCTACAAAGAGAGGTGCCAATAAAATGTTGCCCACAAGGTGGGGGAGCCCTCCAAGCAAATCTCGCTTAGGGCCCACAAATGATAGAAACGGCCCTTCACTGGCTGGTTAAAAACAGGGGAACAACACTGATGGTGCAGTGAGTGCACACACAAACACACACACACACACACACACACACACACACACACACACACACACACACACACACAAGCATTTACTCACACACACACAAACGCACAAGCACACACATACATGAATGCGCACACACACAGGTGGGTAAGCAGACACGCACACACACACTAGAGTTTTTAACAATCACTTTGGCACTAATTTCAGAACCTTGTGGTCCTTTTTCAAAACTCTAGACACAAAACTCAAAATGATCACTTGTAACACAGGCTGTCCAATGTTCAAAACATTGCATTGTGCATTCATATCTTCAAAGAAACCTTGCATTTGCAGAATCATTGGTTCAAATAACTCATTTATCATGAAATACCATAGGAACATTCATTTAGATCACCCACTGTCACGACTACCAACGAAGGTGGCTCTCCTGCCTTTTCGGGCATCACTCGGCGGTCGTCGTCGCCGGTCTACTAGCCGCCACCGATCCCTTTTTCCTTTTCTGTTCGTTTGGTTGCACCTTATTTTGTTTCTTGAGTTATGTCTATTTAAGCCTGTTAGGCCCGTCTATGTTTGTGTGGGATTCTTCCTCTGTTAGTTTGTGGGATGTGCATTTTGTATTTAATTTTCTCCAGACTGTTTGGGTCCTGTGTTTGGGCCGGTCAGTTTTATGCGCCTAGTGTTTTGACGTGGCCGTTTGTACTGGAATAAAATAACCCTCTGCTTTCTGCACCTGACTCCAACCCACTACTCCTAGAAGACGTGACAGAATCCCGCACCATTTGAATGGAGTCAGCAGGAGCAGCTGCACCTCCTCTCCCATCTATGGAGGAGCGAGTCCTCCACCATACGGCCATTCTCCACCGTATCGGGTCGGCAATGGACCAGATGATGGAGAGGATGGACCGATGGGAGAGGAGAGGCCTTCCTACCTCACCCCCACCTCCACTTTCGCCAGCACCACCTACCCCTCCTCCAGCGTCTGGATCCGGTGCCCTGCATCTGGCGCCTCCCCAGGGAGTACGATGGAACGGCGGCTGGGTGCCAGGGGTTCCTACGTACAGCTGGAGCTGTACCTGGCTACCGTTCGTCCGACTGACCTGTCTGTCTGACGGGTCGAGCCCTGGAGTGGGCCAACACAATGTGGAATGGCCCAGACCCGGCGAGGGATCACTACCCCGGTTCCGGGCCATGTTCGACCACCCACCGGAGGGCCGAGCGGCGGGTGAACGGCTGTTTCACCTGTGACAGGAGACGAGGAGCGCGCAGGACTTTGAGCTGGAGTTCCGGACCTTGCCGCCGGGGCGGGGTGGAACGACAGGGCCCTGATGGACCACTATCGCTGTAGCCTCCGGGAGGATGTCCGCAGGGAGCTAGCTTGTCGGGATACCACCCGTGACAAACGTATTGACATGTCCATCTGACTGGACAACCTGCTGGCTGCCCGCGGGCATCCAGAACGGGCCTGGTTGGGTGCACTTCCAGGCCCTCCCGCTCCAATCCCAATGGAGTTAGGGGGGGCCGCATCGAGGGGGACCGGAGGGAGGAGGCTCCTCCTGCACCAGGTGTGGTCAGAGAGGACACACTGCCGATTGGTGCTGGAGGAGCTCGTCTGGGAGTCGGGATGGTAGGCAGAGCACTCCTCGTTCACCCCAGGTGAGTTAGCACCAGACTCACCCAGAGCTCCCTGTTGGTCATATGTTCTTACTAATTTATTTTTCTGAGTTTTCTCCCTCTCTACAGCATAAGGCACAGCTGGGAACTTTATGGATCGTGGGCTCACGTTAAGTTTAGGGATTCCCCTGGTGTCGTTAGACCAACCTTTCCCCGTGCACTCCTTAGAAAACCGACCATTAGGGTCAGGGCTGGTCGGGAAGGCCACGGTTCCACTGGACATGGTAACGCAGGGGGATCATAAGGAGCGGATTAGTCTCTTCCTTATTGATTCACCTGCGTTTCCAGTGGTGCTGGGGATTCCCTGGCTGGCTAATCACAATCCTGAGATTTCATGGAGACAGGGGGCTCTCCGAGGGTGGTCAGAGGAGTGTTCAGGTGCATAGGCGTTTCCATCAGTGCGACAATGGTGGAGAGTCCAGACCAGGTTTCCACTGTGCGTATTCCCTCTGAATATTCCGATTTGGCTATCGCCTTCTGTAAGAAGAGGGCGACCTCCTGGTAAACGCTGCATTTCCCAGGAGTCACGTGTACCCATTGTCCCAGGAGGAGACAGTGGCTATGGAGACATACGTCACTGAATCTCTGGGACAGGGGTACATTCGGCCTTCCACGTCACCCGTCTCCTCGAGCATCTTTTTTGTGAAGAAAAAGGAGGGAGGTCTGCGTCCGTGCATTGATTATAGAGGTCTAAATTCCATCACAGTGGGGTTTAGTTACTCGCTACCTCTCATCGCCATGGCGGTGGAATCATTTCACGGGGTGCGTTTCTTCACAAAACTAGATCTTAGGAGTGCGTATAATTTGGTGCGTATCCTGGAGGGAGATGAGTGGAAGACCGCGTCTAGTACCACATCTGGCCATTATGAGTACCTCATCATGCTGTATGGGTTGAAGAATGCTCCAGCCGTTTTCCAATCGTTCGTAGACGAGATTCTCAAAGACCTGCATGGGCAGGGTGTGGTAGTGTACAGTGCCTTGCGAAAGTATTCGGCCCCCTTGAACTTTGCGACCTTTTGCGACATTTCAGGCTTCAAACATAAAGATATAAAACTGTATTTTTTTGTGAAGAATCAACAACAAGTGGGACACAATCATGAAGTGGAACGACATTTATTGGATATTTCAAACTTTTTTAACAAATCAAAAACTGAAAAATTGGGCGTGCAAAATTATTCAGCCCTTTTACTTTCAGTGCAGCAAACTCTCTCCAGAAGTTCAGTGAGGATCTCTGAATGATCCAATGTTGACCTAAATGACTAATGATGATAAATACAATCCACCTGTGTGTAATCAAGTCTCCGTATAAATGCACCTGCACTGTGATAGTCTCAGAGGTCCGTTAAAAGCGCAGAGAGCATCATGAAGAACAAGGAACACACCAGGCAGGTCCGAGATACTGTTGTGAAGAAGTTTAAAGCCGGATTTGGATACAAAAAGATTTCCCAAGCTTTAAACATCCCAAGGAGCACTGTGCAAGCACTAATATTGAAATGGAAGGAGTATCAGACCACTGCAAATCTACCAAGACCTGGCCGTCCCTCTAAACTTTCAGCTCATACAAGGAGAAGACTGATCAGAGATGCAGCCAAGAGGCCCATGATCACTCTGGATGAACTGCAGAGATCTACAGCTGAGGTGGGAGACTCTGTCCATAGGACAACAATCAGTCGTATATTGCACAAATCTGGCCTTTATGGAAGAGTGGCAAGAAGAAAGCCATTTCTTAAAGATATCCATAAAAAGTGTCGTTTAAAGTTTGCCACAAGCCACCTGGGAGACACACCAAACATGTGGAAGAAGGTGCTCTGGTCAGATGAAACCAAAATTGAACTTTTTGGCAACAATGTAAAACGTTATGTTTGGCGTAAAAGCAACATCATGGTTTGGGCCTGCTTTTCTTCAGCAGGGACAGGGAAGATGGTTAAAATTGATGGGAAGATGGATGGAGCCAAATACAGGACCATTCTGGAAGAAAACCTGATGGAGTCTGCAAAAGACCTGAGACTGGGATGGAGATTTGTCTTCCAACAAGACAATGATCCAAAACATAAAGCAAAATCTACAATGCAATGGTTCAAAAATAAACATATCCAGGTGTTAGAATGGCCAAGTCAAAGTCCAGACCTGAATCCAATCGAGAATCTGTGGAAAGAACTGAAAACTGCTGTTCACAAATGCTCTCCATCCAACCTCACTGAGCTCGAGCTGTTTTGCAAGGAGGAATGGGAAAAAATTTCAGTCTCTCGATGTGCAAGACTGATAGAGACATACCCCAAGCGACTTACAGCTGTAATCGCAGCAAAATGTGGCTCTACAAAGTATTAACTTAAGGGGGCTGAATAATTTGGCACGCCCAATTTTTCAGTTTTTGATTTGTTCAAAAAGTTTGAAATATCCAATAAATGTCGTTCCACTTCATGATTGTGTCCCACTTGTTGTTGATTCTTCACAAAAAAATACAGTTTTATATCTTTATGTTTGAAGCCTGAAATGTGGCAAAAGGTCACAAAGTTCAAGGGGGCCGAATACTTTCGCAAGGCACTGTATATCGATGATATACTGATCTACTCTGCCACACGAGCCGCGCACGTGTCTCTGGCGCATAGGGTACTTGGGCGACTGCTGGAGCATGACCTGTACGTCAAGGCTGAGAAATGTGTGTTCTCCAAACAAGCCGATTCCTTCCTGGGTTATCGCATTTCCACCTCTGGGATGGTGATGGAGTGTGACCGCGTTACAGCCGTACGTAATTGGCCGACTCCGACCACGGTAAAGGAGGTGCAGCGGTTTTTAGCGTTTGCCAATTACTACCGGAGGTTTATCCGGGGTTTTGGTCAGGTGGCTGCTCCCATTACCTCACTGCTGAACGGGGGGCCGGCGCGCTTGTGCTGGTCAGCAGAGGCGGGCAGAGCTTTCAGTTGCCTGAACGAGCTGTTCACCGAGGCTCCCGTGCTGGCTCATCCGAACCCCTCTTTGGCGTTCATAGTGGAGGTGGACGCGTCCGAGGCTGGGGTGGGAGCCGTGCTATCACAGCGCTCGGGCACGCCACCAAAGCTCCGCCCCTGCGCTTTGTTCTCGAGGAAGCTCGGTCCGGCGGAGCGGATCTATGACGTGGGGGACCGGGAGTTGTTAGCTATAGTCATGGCTCTGAAGGTGTGGAGACATTGGCTTGAGGGGGCCAAGCACACTTTCCTCATCTGGACTGACCATCGTAATCTCAAGTGTATCCGGGCAGCTAGGAGATTGAATCCGCGTCAGGCCAGGTGGGCCATGTTTTTTACCCGATTTCGTTTTCCGATTTCATATCAGCCAGCCTCCCTCAATACGAAGACCGATGCGATGTCACGCCTATATGACACTGAGGAGCGGCCCATCGATCCGACTCCCATCCTCCCAGCTTCATGTCTGGTAGCACCGGTGGTATGGGAGGTGGACACGGAGATCGAGCGGGCGTTACTGTTGGAACCTGCACCCCCTAAGTGTCCAGCAGGTGTTCAGTACGTGCCGCTTGGTGTCCGTGATCGGTTGATTCGATGGGCCCATACACTACCCTCTTCGGTTCATCCTGGCATCAAGAGGACGGTGCGGAGTCTTAGGGGGAGGTACTGGTGGCCCACTTGGGTCAAGGACGTGAGGTTTTATGTCTCCTCCTGCTCGGTGTGCGCTCAGAGCAAGGCTCCTCAACACCTGCCTAGAGGGAAGTTACAGCCACTCCCCGTTCCACAACGGCCGTAGTCGCATTTGTCGACCTTCCCCCGTCTCAGGGAAACACCATGATCCTGGTCGTTGTGGATCGGTTTTCTAAGTCCTGCCTTCTCATCCTGGCTCTGTTCACCCATGTCTTCCAGCACTACGGGGTGCCTGAGGACATCGTTTCTGATTGGGGTCCCCAGTTCACATCCAGAGTTTGGAGGGCGTTCATGGAACGGCTGGGGGTCTCGTTCAGCCTGAGAGTAATGGGCAGGTGGAGAGAGTGAACCAGGATGTGGGTAGGTTTCTGTGGTCATATTGGGTATGTCCCATGGGCGGAGGTGGCTCAGAATTCCCTCCGCCACTCCTCTACTAACATGTCACCGTTCCAGTGCGTGTTGGGCTACCAGCTGGTCCTGGCTCCGTGGTATCAGAGCCAGACCGAGGCTCCTGCGGTGGAGGAATGGGTGCAGCGCTCGAAGGACACCTGGAGAGCCGTCCAGGAATCATTAAAACAAGCTAGTGGATGGCAGAAGAGGAGCGCTGACCAGCACCGCAGTGAGGCCCCCATGTTCACACCGGGAGACCGGGTCTGGCTTTCGACCCGAAATCTGCGCCTCCGCCTGCCCTGCCGGAAGTTGGGGCCGCAGTGTGTGGGGCCATTTAAAGTCCTGAGGAGGATAAACGAGGTGTGTTATAGGTTATAGCTTCCTCCTTACAATTAACCCCTCGTTAGGGATTAACCCCTCGTTTCATGTGTCTCTCCTCAGGCCGGTGGTGGCTGGTCCCCTGCAGGAAGGTAAGATGCCGGAGATCCCTCCGCCCCCTCTGGACATCGAGGGGTCCCCGGCGTACACTGTATGTGCTATTCTGGACTCTAGACTCCGGGTGGGGGGCCTACAGTACCTCGTGGACTGGGAGGGGTACGGTCCGGAGGAGAGGTGCTGGGTACCGGTGGGGGACATTTTGGACCCTTCACTACTGAGGGACTTCCACCGTCTCCACCCGGATCACCCTGCACCTCGCCCCCCGGGTCACCCTCGAGGCCGGTGGCGGCGCGCCGCGGGAGCCGCACGTCAAGGGGTGGGGGCAAGGGGGGCGGGGGGTACTGTCACAACTCCAAACGAAGGTGGCGCCCGTGCCTGTTCGGGCGGCACTAGGCGGTCGCCGGTCTACTAGCCGCCACCGATCCCTTTTTCCTTTTCTGTTCGTTTGGTCTTATTGGTTGCACCTGTCTCTTATTTTGTTTCTTGAGTTATGTCTATTTAAGCCTGTTAGGCCCGCCTAGGTTTGTGTGGGATTCTTCCTCTGTTAGTTTGTGGATGTGCATTTTGTATTTTATTTTCTCCAGACTGTTTGGGTCCTGTGTTTGGGCCGGGGTCAGTTTTATGTGTCCGAACCCTCTGCTCTCTGCGCTTGACTCCAAACCACTACTCCCAGAAGACGTGACACCCACACACAAGATACCGATAGTTTCACTGTGTAGTTGTTCGTACAATCATTAAATATTGCAGTACAAAATATGTGATACATGTTTCATTATGCTACTACATGTAAATACAATGCTTGCCCCATTTGAGCATGGTGGAACCTGTCATTATCCCACACAAAGCTCTACAGACCTGATTTAGCTCATCAAGGAAGGTTACATTCGAACAGCGAATCATGTGGCTGCCTGCAACTCAATATATAGAGTATATAGAGTAGAGAGCTTTAGTTGTTGTTCGACCAAACAGTAGAACGCGCAAGATGCCTAATCTAAGCAACTTTGACCGTGTTGTGATTGTTGGTGCCACACATGGTGATTCCAGCATCTCAGAAACAGCTGCCTTCCTGTGATTTTTACGCACTACAGCCTCTAGAGTTTACAGAGAATGGTGCGATAAACAAAACACACTCAGTGAGCAGCAGATCTGTGGGCAAAACACCTTGTTAATGAGAGAGGTCATAGGAGAATGTCCAGACTCATTCAAGCTAACAGAAAGGCCACAAATACTCAAATAACAGTCGTTTAAAACAGAGGTGTGCAGAAGGGCATCTCTTAACGTACAACACCGTGAATAATTCAGGCTGTTGTAGAGGCAAAGGGGGTCCCCCACACCTAGATAGGTGTACATAATATAGTGGCCGGGTGTGTACAGTATTGTCAAATCTGAAAACACAGCCTGGAAAAGTGGTACATGGGACCATAGAAACAGTGTCTGATAAAGAATGATGATGAAATATTTTGTCCATAGATAATGTAGTTCAATTGGTTCATGTTCCATGGTAATTGGTGTCAATGGATCTCGTTATCCTGAAACTTTCATGATCTAAACATATTGTTTGTCAGTTTCCATAAAACTCAGCATTCAGAGTAATGCAGTTGCATCAATTGATAGTTCGATAATTGTAATGAAATGAATAGACAGTCATTTCAGATGTAATGTGTGAATTGCATTTTGAAATGGTAATACTTTGATGTTAAGTTAAGTCATGTTAAGTCATTTTGAACAGGTGATTTTAGTTCAATGAACAAATGATCTTAGCTTTATGTGTATTCTATCCAAGCAATTGGAAAAAGTGTTCGAGTTTTGAAAAAAGTTAATTTTGATCATTGGTTGTTAGTTTTGTGTCTAGAGATTTGAAAAATTACATCAAGGTTCTGAAATGAGTGCCAAAGTGATTGTAAAAAACTGTAATACAAACCAGAGTCATATGGCTCAAGTACAAACTTACCCACAAACACATACTGTATCTGGTACAGTGTACATGAAAACAGTACTTACTCTCTCTATAATTTCTCTTTCTCTCTCGCTCGCTCTTTCTATCCCTCCTCCCTCCCTCCTTGGCAGCCTGTGAGTATGACCGTGACAGAGACTAAGGAGTGAAAGGCAGATTTCATATCTCCCATTGTGAATCCTCTCCATCCTGCCTCCTCACCCATCCCTCCCCGTCCCTGTCACTGTGTATTGTGTGGTGCTGATAATGAAAGTCATTAGGCTGGGTCCATGTCTTACTGCAGTGGGGTACAGGCTTCACCACCGAATAGATGGAGGGCTCTGTGTGTGTGTGTGTGTGTGTGTGTGTGTGTGTGTGTGTGTGTGTGTGTGTGTGTGTGTGTGTGTGTGTGTGTGTGTGTGTGTGTGTGTCCGACAGACAGACAGACAGACAGACAGACTGACAGACAGACAGACAGACAGACAGACAGACAGACAGACAGACAGACAGACAGACAGACAGACAGGCTCCATCTCCAGCAGGCAGCACGCTGACACACGCACACTGTCACAAACACTGTCACATCCCAACATGCTCCAGAACACCACTCTAGAAGGCCTGTACACTGTCATAGAGATAGGGAGGGTAGGAGGAATAATACCGTTGTTGTTTGGGTGAGGATAAATGTTTTACACTGATAGACAGACAGCCTAATGGTACAGCAGGGCACAACTATTGATACTTTGTTTTTTAGTCTTTGTACTTCCATTGACACTGAAGAAGCACAAATGGGAGCAAAGCATTTGTCCAATTAGTCCACCTCCGTTTCCCAATTTAGTTTTTAAATGACTGAATGTCTGTGGACAAAGCCTTCTATTTTTCACTCTTTGTACCCTCCTCATTTGTTTCATGATTATACCATATTGTACAGTATGTTCTTTGGTTTCAGAGGGATTTTGTTGGATCCAGTTCCTGTCCTCACAGAGATGCAGTCTGTAGGAGTTGGTAGAGCTGCACTCCTGACCTTCTTACACAAAGCTACTATTCCCTCTTTATCATACAGACTGCATTTCATACAAAGGAACGGGAGAGAAAAGAGAATAAGAGAAATGCATGTGCTCCCTCTATGGAGAGAGAGAGAGAGAGAGAGAGAGAGAGAGAGAGAGAGAGAGAGAGAGACAGAGACAGAGACAGAGACAGAGACAGAGACATAGAACAGGATGGAGGCAGGGAGCAGCACATCTTGACACAAAAACACAGAGAGTGACGAAAAGACACAGAGATACTGATGGATATAGGAATGGCGATGCGGAGAGATAAAGAAAGAGAGCCAGAGAGACGGAGATAGACATTAGGATAGAGACTGATGGGAAAACTGATACAGTATAAAGGCAAACAGAGAAAGAAAGAGATACGTTGAGCTGTAGAAAATATTTTAAAAACACAATAGAAAAATATACAAGAAGACCAGGATACAATAAGAGAGAATGGTAGTGGCAAAATAACAGGGATTAAACAAAGAAAATGGTAGTGGCAAAATAACAGGGATTAAACAAAGAAAATGGTAGTGGCAAAATAACAGGGATTAAACAAAGAAAATGGTAGTGGCAAAATAACAGGGATTAAACAAAGAAAATGGTAGTGGCAAAATAACAGAGATTAAACAAAGAAAATGGTAGTGGCAAAATAACAGGGATTAAACAAAGAAAATGGTAGTGGCAAAATAACAGGGATTTAACAAAGAAAATGGTAGTGGCAAAATAACAGGGATTAAACAAAGAAAATGGTAGTGGCAAAATAACAGGGATTAAACAAAGAGAATGGTAGTGGCAAAATAACAGGGATTAAACAAAGAAAATGGTAGTGGCAAAATAACAGGGATTAAACAAAGAAAATGGTAGTGGCAAAATAACAGGGATTAAACAAAGAGAATGGTAGTGGCAAAATAACAGGGATTAAACAAAGAAAATGGTAGTGGCAAAATAACAGGGATTAAACAAAGAAAATGGTAGTGGCAAAATAACAGGGATTAAACAAAGAAAATGGTAGTGGCAAAATAACAGGGATTAAACAAAGAAAATGGTAGTGGCAAAATAACAGGGATTTAACAAAGAAAATGGTAGTGGCAAAATAACAGGGATTAAACAAAGAAAATGGTAGTGGCAAAATAACAGGGATTAAACAAAGAGAATGGTAGTGGCAAAATAACAGGGATTAAACAAAGAAAATGGTAGTGGCAAAATAACAGGGATTAAACAAAGAAAATGGTAGTGGCAAAATAACAGGGATTAAACAAAGAAAATGGTAGTGGCAAAATAACAGAGATTGAACAAAGAAAATGGTAGTGGCAAAATAACAGAGATTGAACAAAGAAAATGGTAGTGGCAAAATAACAGAGATTAAACAAAGAAAATGGTAGTGGCAAAATAACAGAGATTGAACAAAGAAAATGGTAGTGGCAAAATAACAGAGATTGAACAAAGAAAATGGTAGTGGCAAAATAACAGAGATTAAACAAAGAAAATGGTAGTGGCAAAATAACAGGGATTAAACAAAGAAAATGGTAGTGGCAAAATAACAGGGATTAAACAAAGAGAATGGTAGTGGCAAAATAACAGGGATTTAACAAAGAGAATGGTAGTGGCAAAATAACAGGGATTAAACAAAGAAAATGGTAGTGGCAAAATAACAGGGATTTAACAAAGAGAATGGTAGTGGCAAAATAACAGAGATTGAACAAAGAAAATGGTAGTGGCAAAATAACAGAGATTGAACAAAGAAAATGGTAGTGGCAAAATAACAGAGATTGAACAAAGAAAATGGTAGTGGCAAAATAACAGAGATTGAACAAAGAAAATGGTAGTGGCAAAATAACAGAGATTAAACAAAGAAAATGGTAGTGGCAAAATAACAGAGATTAAACAAAGAGAATGGTAATGGCAAAATAACAGGGATTAAACAAAGAGAATGGTAGTGGCAAAATAACAGGGATTAAACAAAGAGAATGGTAGTGGCAAAACAACAGAGATTGAACAAAAGAAGTCTCAGAGACATAGCCACTAAATAATAAAAGCCCAGACAGAAAAGGGGAGCAGACATAGAACCATTCTGAACCTAGAGTGTAGGACCTGTATGAGTGGTGGATCTGGATCAGCCGTATGTGAATTGTAAAATGTTCCCTTAGGAGAAATTAAGCTATTCCATTCTATTTTATTATATTCTAGACATGGAAGCACTGGGAGACACAATACAATAAATATAGACATACAAAGAAATACTGTAAACCACTATAGAGATCTAGAAAAAGGACTAGTGTGAAAGACTAGATCCAAGTACAGTGGTTAAGAAGACCAAGCAAACATTGAAGGATACACAGGGAGGCTGGTAAAAACAGTGAACCAAGAAGACTAGGAGATCTGTGCTCGTGCTGCTCTCCAAGCCCAGCTCTCCCAGGCCTCTCCCAGCCTGAGTCTCTCAGACCAGCCTGTCTAAAGAGAGACACCTAGTGGAGCTTCACACCATCACATCACAGTGATGTGATCATAACCACAGAGCACCACCCAGGTTCTGCTGGGAATTAGACAAACTTACCCAGAGCCGGCCAACACCGGCCCAGAGCCGCCCATCTCACTCCTCACCGCTCTACTCCCACAGTTTTCTTTCTAGAAGGACCTCCTAATAAAGCCACAATAATCAAATTGAGCCGCTAACTACCGCAATTACTGGTGTAATTTGCACATCTCCTGCTTTCAGCCTCAAATGTGTTCCCAGAGAATAAGCTTCTGGGTGAGGGTTGGAGGAAGGCGGAAGGCGGAAGGAAGAACAATTGGTTCAGGATGATGTGACAGACGCTGCTGGATTTGTGACGTAGACAGGTGAGTGTCCGGTTTGGTGCACCGTATCTAACTAGCTCTCACAGTCTCGCGTCTGAATTAGACCTTCATCCATGTTTATCAAACAACATATCAACAGCACTTCAAAAACATGCCTATACATTTCACAGTTAGGATGTATAAAATTACATTTAAAAAAAGTTATACTCAGAATGAAATAATAGTGAAAGGAAACATGCCTTATTAGTCTGTACAGTCATTCTACAGAGCCTTTGAATGAACTTTTAAACCCCGAGTCCAGTCTTTGGTTTGAGGATCATGCGGTGAGCTATACATGACTAGTTTGTTAATTTAGCCTAATCACAGGCAGAAATATATTTTACTGAAGGGAGGGCCATCCATTTTCATCCATTTTCATTTCAAAGAGGTCCGATTCTCTCCAGGTATCCCTCATTATAAATAATGTACCTGTACTAAATATACTAAATACTAATGTACTAAATATACCCCCGAGAAAACATACAACATAATACATTAAACAAGTATTCTGAAAACATTTTTAGGATCTGTTACAATAACATTAGTCTGTGATGTTTCAAACCTGTAAAAACCCACCATATACACACATCTATGTCACTGATCAGACAGACAATGCTTCTCAGACACACCTTATAGTCTACTGCAGCACAGTAAAAAACAAAAGAAAACACCAGGTTCTGTGATCTTGGAACATCCAGCGTGCCGTCATTATCCTCCTTAAAACCTGGTCTTGTTGAGCTCCTCAATCGGCTGCTTTGATAAAGGCAGACAATGTGGTATTACATTGGCGGATTCCAATCACCAATCACAAGGATAGAAGTCGATCTATCACCCTGTTATCTGGGCTCGGCTATATTACTTGGAGCCCAGTCAGACTGTGTGTGTGGATGATGTGGATGTGGCAGGCCGATAGATAGCGGCAGCTGCTGTCATCCAGCCCTTCTGATTAATGAGCAGCGCGGCCCACTGTTTAATGTGTTTAATATGGGCCGCTGACGAGGCCGTCACACTGAAGACAGAACCCACCCGTCTCTCTCTCTCTGTCTGACTGATGATGAAGTCACCTGCAACCGGGCTCACACACACACACACACACACACACACACACACACACACACACACACACACACACACACACACACACACACACACACACACACACACACACACACACACACACACACAACACTCCTTCCCTCCTTCCTGCCCCCAGTCAATGAACCTCTGACTGCAGTTACATCTCTCCTTAGTCTCCTTTAGATCCCACTGCAGTGTAGACACACGTGTACCAACATGATAGCATTGATAAGCGTCTGTCTGGTAAGATTTTGCTAAACTATATTTACTTTTGCTTATGTATGTGTCAATATATTTTTGCATTGAATGCAATGTATTGACTTATGTGTCATGCCTTGTATATCTTTTTGCAAAGCGTACCAGACTGACGCTTATCAGTCGATACCAGGCTGCGTGTACACACCCATGCAGACTGGTTTCCTGTGACCCTGGCTCTTGAACTCTGGACGTGAGGGGAAATTGAGGGCAATCCTGGTACTGTGTGGGTCTGTCCAGGGGCCAGTGGTGGGTGTGAGGTGGGTGTATTTCAGGAAGCAGGAGTGCAGTAATAGGAGACACTCATACCCTTATATCTGCAAAACATCCCCTCTCCACACTGCTGTAGATAATGAACGAGTCAACTGGTACAGTCCAGTAACTACTCTCCTGTAATCACTATACTCTCTTATCTTCTCTTCTCTTCACTTCTGTTTTCTCCCATTCTCCCCCTTTCCCTCTCCTCTCTTCTTCTCCTCTCTCCTCCTCCTACCTGATATGTCAACTGATATGCCAGTTGACACCAAACCTCACCAACCAGGAAGGATATATATATTTTACTTTCAGCCTGCCTTCCTCTCTTTCTTGCTCTCTCGCACCCACCTGCTAATTTTCACTTCTCTCCGTTTCAGCCCTCCCACTCCCTCGCAGCACATTTCTATCTCTCCTCTCTTTTCTCCCATCTATCACCTCCTCTGCAATGTTCTCATTTAATCATCCCCTCCAGAAATATATTCACCTCCCAACCACTGGGATCCTATTAGATCCTGTGGTGTTGTTGTTCTAGATATCATGTCATTACCTGTGCTCTCAGGGCAGGTATTAGCTAGTTATAAACACTAAACCTCACCAACCAGAAAGGAAAGAACAAAGACCAGTCACAATTCACAGACAGAGCGAGAAACGTTGTTCCTTCTTCACCTGTGTGTAACGGAGTTGGCAGTGTGTCAGACTAGAGGGAGTTGGGAAGGAAGCAAACCGCAGAACATGTAACACGGATCCAGATGTTCCCTCTTCCTTGTGTATCAATATGTACTCGTTGTTGTTTGACCCATAAGCTGTTGCGTCAACTCCATCGCTCAGCCTGTGTCTTCTCATGTGTATTCCAGGGTTAAAAGTCAAATCTTTCAGATATACAAAAATATAAACGCAAAATGTAAAGTGTTGGTCCCATGTTTCGTGCAGACCACACTGTGTGTGCAAGCGGAGTGCCCCGTGGTGGCGGTGGTGTTATGGTATGGGCAGGCATAAGCTACGGACAACGAACACAATGGCATTTTATTGATGACAGTTTGAATGCACAAATATACCGTGACGAGATCCTGAGGCCCATTTTCGTGCCATTCATCCGCATGTCACCTCATGTTTCAGCATGATAATACCCCATGTCTCAAGGATCTGTACACAATTCCTGGAAGCTGAACATTTCCCGGTTCTCCCATGGCCTGCAGACTCACCAGACATGTCACCCATTGAACATGTTTGGGATGCTCTGGATCGATGAGTACAACAGCGTGTTCCAGTTCCCACCAATATCCATACACTTCACACAGCCATTGAAGAGGAGCCACAATCAACAGTCTGATCAACTCTATGTGAGATGTGCTGCGCTGCATGAGGCAAATGGTGGTCACACCCGACACTGACTGGTTTTCTGATCCACGCCCCTACCTTTTTTATTAAAGTGTCTGTGACCAACATGTGCATGTCTGTATTCCCAGTCATGTGAAATATTAGATTAGAGCCTAATTTATTTACTTACATTGACTAATTTCCTTAAATGAACTGTAACTCAGTAAAATATTTGAAATTGCTGTATGTTGCGTATATATTTTGTTCAGTATAGTTTGGATCTGTCAGTGGCACAGGTTGGTCTGGCAAGAAAGCAAATGTTCTTTATGCCACACAGTGACAGTTAATATTGCATGTTCCAGGAGGTGACATTAACCCCCCTGGAGCCAGCGCTAAGTGCTTGTTGAGTCACCCATACATGTGTGGGCCGGGCTGGAATGTCATTTACCAGTTTGGGTCCCAGTATGGCTCAGAGTGGCCTCCCGTAGGGACCCTATGTGTGTGTGTGTGTGTGTGTGTGTGTGTGTGTGTGTGTGTGTGTGTGCGTGCGTGCGTGCGTATGCCCGTGTGTGCGTGCATAGCTCTCTCAGAGCCAGGTGGACGAGGAAGGAGGGGGATGGCGGAGGAAGGAGGGGGAAGAGGGAGGGGGAAGGGGCTAGTCTCAGGAGCACTCAGTCCCACCAGGCTCCAAGTAAATATTAGTTCTGTGTGTGTCGTGGTGTTTAGGGTGGTCAGCTGGGGCCCAGGTTAAGTATTACATTATGGACAGAATCGTAATGTTCCTGGCCCAGTCCCTCAGCACTAAAGAATGGCACTGGAGGGATTGGCCGCCATTTTATGGGCTACTTACCAATTGTATCTTCTTTTGTACATAATGTACAATACTACTGTCTCTTATGACAGAAAATAGCTTCTGGATATCAGAACAGTGATTACTCACCTCAAACTGGGCGAAGATTTTTTCTTTAATGAGTCAGATGCTAATTATATTATGTTGCTCCCAGACAAGGTCCAAATCCCCGTCATTCGCATGAAGAAAACAAGGAAATACAGAGGGTGGAGATTAGGGTGCGTTGTGAGAATTAATCGGCGAGTGGGTAACCCGTCTCTACCATCCGTTGTATTAGCCAACATGCAATCACTGGAGAATACACTGGATGAGCTCCGTTCGAGACTATCCTACCAACGGGACATTAACCTCTCTTGGGTAGGGGCCAGTATTTTCACGTCCGGATGAAAAGCGTGCCCGAAGTAAACTGCCTGTTACTCAGGCCCAGAAGCTACGATATGCAATTGGTAGATATGCAATTGGATAGAAAACACTCTAAAGTTTCTAAAACTGTTAAAAGTATGTCTGTGAGTATAACAGAACTGATATGTCAGGCGAAACCCCGAGGACAAACCACCCCCCCCCAAAACAAATGTTCAGCCTACCACTGTTTTCAATGGCTGTCACTATTATTATAAGGCAAAATCCTCCCAGATTGCAGTTCCTAGGGATTCCACTAGATGTCAACAGTCTTTAGAAAGAGTTTCATGCTGCTTTTTGGAAAAAGGAGCCAGAAATTGTAGTTTTTCTATGTGGCTCCCATGTTGGCTGTAGTGTTTCCAAGTGCGTGGAAGAGAGCTCGTTCTTTGGTATTTTTCTCCGGTAAAGACAATAACGATTCTCCGTCATAAATTGTATTGTTTATTTACGTATTAGGGTACCTAAGGTTTGATTATAAACGTTGTTTGACTTGGAAAAGTTTATTAGTAACGTTTGGGATTAATTTTGTATGCATTTTGATGGAGGCAAACTGGGTGGATTATTGACTGAAGTGCGCCAACAAAACTGAGTTTTTATGGATATAAATAAGGACATTATCGAACAAAAGGACCATTTGTGATGTATCTGGGACCTTTTGGAGTGCCAACAGAAGAAGATCATCAAAGGTATGTCATTTATTATTTCTGACTTTTGTGGCGCACCTGCCTGGTTGAAATATTTTTTCCATGCTTTTGTATGCGGGGCGCTGTCCTCAGATAATTTCATGGTGTGCTTTTGCCATAAAGCCTTTTTGAAATATGACACAGTGGCTGGATTGACAAGAAGTTAAGCTTTATTTTGATGTATGACACTTGTGATTTTATGAAAGTAAAATATTTGTAATTCTGTAGTTTTTTGAATTTTGCAATTTCACTGGATGTTGGCCAGGTGGGACGCTACCGTCCCACCTGCCAATAAGAAGTTAAAAACTGTAATGTCTTATGTTTCACCGAGTTGTGGCTGATCGACGACACAGATAATATACAGTTGGCTCGGTTCCCCAAGCATCGGCCGGACAGAACAGCTATGACAAGGGGTAGGGGTGTGTGTCTATTTGTCAATAACAGCTGGTGCGTGATGTCTAATATTAAGTCTAAAAAAACACCACAAACCGATGCTGGTACTAAGACCACACTAAACAAGCTGTATAAGGCCATAAGCAAACAAGAAAATGCTTCTCCAGAAGCGGCGCTCCTAGTGGCCGGGGACTTTAATGCAGGCAAACTTAAAACGGTTTAACCTATTGCGCGGGCCAACTGGCAAGGTGTCTTCACTGACATTTTGAACTTCTTGCTGACCGAGTCTGTAATAATTACATGTTTCAAGCAGACCACCATAGTCCATGTGCCCAAGAAAGCAAAGGTAACCTGCATAAATAACTACAGAACCGTAGCACTCACGTCTGTAGCCATGAAGTGCTTTGAAATGCTGGTCATGGCTCACATCAACACCATCAGCCCAGAAACCCTAGACCCCCTCCAATTCGCATACTGCCCCAACAGATCCACAGATGACGCAATCTTAATCGCACTCCACACTGCCCTTTCCCACCTGAACAATAAGAACACCTGTGTGAAAATGCTATTCATTGACTACAGCTCATCATTCAACACCATAGTGCCCACAAAGCTAATCGCTAAGCTAAGGACCCTGGGAATAAACACCTCCCTCTCTGCAACTGGATCCTGGACTTTCTGACGGGCCACCCCAAGGTGGTAAAGGTAGGTAACAACACATCGGCCATGCTGATCCTCAACACGAGGGCCCCTCAGGCGTGCGTGCGTAGTCCCCTCCTGTACTCCCTGTTCACCCACGACTCTGTGGCCAAGCACAACTCCAACACCATCATTAAGTTTGAGGATGACACAACAGTGGTAGGCCTGATCACCAACAACGACGAGACAGCTTATAGGGAGGAGATCAGAGACCTGGCAGTGTGGTGCCAGGACAAGTCTCTCTCTCAACGTGAGCACACTTACACTTACACAAGCATGCAGACACACCATGTAGACACACCATGAATATCATGACACAAGGCGAGACCCAGATGCAGACACAGGAGGCAGATGGTTGGAGTCTTAGAATGTTTATTAATCCTAAAGGCAAAGGGTCAAAACCAGATCAGAGTCCAGGGGGTACAGAGTGGCAGACAGGCTCGTGGTCAAGGAAGGCAGAATAGGCAGGCAGGCGGGTACAGAGTCCAGAAACAGGCAAGGGTCAAAACCGGGAGGACTAGAGAAAGGAGAATAGCAAAAAGCAGGAGAACGGGAAAATGCTGCTTGACTTGGAAAAACATACAAGACGAACTGGCACAGAGAGAAAGGAAACACAGTGATAAATAATTAGACAGACAGACAGACAGACAGACAGACAGACAGACAGACAGACAGACAGACAGACAGACAGACAGACAGACAGACAGACAGAACACACACTGTGTAAATACATGCAGCAGACAGACAGACAGACACACACACACACCACAAAACATGCATGAACAAAAACCCAAAACATTCTGATACAAACAAAAAGACAGAGAACAACTACTCAACAGCTCAATACCTATAGCATACCTGTATCTGTTATTATCAACGTGAGCAGACACATAGAGCACATAAACACACACACACACCCACACACTCCCTCTCCAGCAGTACACTACTGTACTGTACGTATAGGTACGATACAGGAAGTCACTGCTGCGCTCGCTCCCAGGGGATGTATCATAACAATAATTACTGTCAGGCCCCAGAATGAAGGTGTTCTGTTCGTTCATGGAGGAGGAGAAGAAGGGAGGGAATACTGCCGTTATACTGTGGTAATTATGCAGCCGTAATGGAGACTGTGCCTGGCGAGAGCCTAATGAGCTTACTGAAGTCTACCATTGAGAATTGATTCCCGGGGAAAAATGAGTTCATTGTATTCGCTAGGAGATGGCCAATGGAGGTGAGCTTGTCTCCATTGATGTGCACTTAATTGACAGGGAACCAACGTGTGGAGAAATCCCCAAGAGCAATTATTAATAATGAAAGAAGCAGAAATATTTATACATGGAAAATCCTGATCCGCTTCCTTTCATTTCTACTGTCACCTGTCGACAGAGCGGCGTGCGTCTGATCACATTTCTCCGGCTGCATTCTGCTTCCCGTTCTCTCTGTCTCTCTCTCCCTTAATGTGTAGAATAAGATGAAACTGCCCATCTCACCAGGGAAATGGAGATGTCTCTCAGGCGTACAGTACATATACCTGTCATAGGAGGAGAGAGAGACAGGAGGAAAGAATGGAGGGAGGGAGGGAAACACAACCTGAAGGGCCTGCAAATTAACATCACCTCTGAGTGAACGCTGCATGCCCAGAGAACTGACTGGAAGACAGGGATGTGTGTGTGTGTGTGTGTGTGTGTGTGTGTGTGTGTGTGTGTGTGTGTGTGTGTGTGTGTGTGTGTGTGTGTGTGTGTGTGTGTGTGTGTGTGTGTGTGTGTGTGTCTCGGTGTGTGTGTGTGTGTCTCGGTGTGTGTGTGTGTGTCTCGGTGTGTGCCCGCACTCATTTGCATGTGTGTGTTTGAGAAAGAAAGTGTGTATGTTTTCAAGTATACAAGTGCATGTGTGTGTGTGCATTAAGACAAAACTGTTTGTGGGGGACCATGAACAAAATACCAAGTGAGTATTACATTTCTCCAATAGTTCCAAACAGTTACGCAAGGAGCAAAACAGCGTCTAAAAATATCTATCATTACCAACACATTTTAATATAACTGTGAGAGTTGTGGCTTATCCCTCATGTACACTTCTGTCTCATTTAAAGAGGTTTTATAGGTTTTGTATCATTTCAGCCAGTAGTTTGAAAGTTGCTCTCAGAAGCCAAAACCAGTCACTGGAAGTTTTGCACAGTTGTGTACAATGTCCTCACATCATTGTTCTTGAGCCTCTGTAGCGTGTGCACAAAGATAATAAATAAATACAATTGTCGTGTGCATGTTGGGCTGTGCTGACCTGATCCGTCCTCCCACTTTAAACTTGAAACCTAATTGGACATCATTCCACCTGCCAATCAACATTGTCCATCATGTTTGATTGTTGCAGGACTCATCAGACTAGAATGGCAAAAGTGCAAGCGAAAGTGATAATGTAATTTTATACAACGGAAAATGTATACTTACAGTATATGTTTGCATCAATTTTCCTCTCCTTGAAAGTGTGTTGATTAAATCCTGTGCCTACGTGATGAATGACGATGGCTGGCAGTCAACAGCAGCAGTGTTGCCCACATTAGATTACCCATATCATGGAAAACGTCTGTGCAAGTTTAGAAATACAAAAGGTGGACACATATAATTATTTGATTTGGATGGATGGTTGACAACATAAAAGCGGATATTTTCAGATCTAGAAAGTGGGTGAAAGTTTGCAGTGTACATTTCTCGAGCGCATCAAAGTTATGTGTGTCTCGGTTCACAAACAGGATAAAGGGATGAACCCATGCCTGGTAAAAACCTTATAGCCTATTGCACAATATATTCCAAAATTCAAACAAAATACACCAGCGAGCAACACCAGTTAGGAGATTCAGGTTGTGAGCATAGTATTTCGGATCGTCTTGACAATTATCTTCTAATGTATTTGTGTGGCTACAATGCCATCTTTAGCGAACAAAGATGTTCTGTTCTGCAGATAAATGCATTGAAAGAGAGAGATTAAACTACTACCGAGGTCTAACAGATCTAACTTCTGATGCGTATGGATTTGATTGATTTATTCTTTGTATTTTTTCTGTTATTAATTGAACTAATGGCAGGCACATGCAGCCACTCATCCCACTTGCTTCAGAGCGCGCCTTCACTACCTGACAGGAACGAGCGGATAGATCTCATGCACTAAATTATAGAAGGTTAGAATGTAAGGATGATGTACCTTTTCACACTGTGAAAGGACTGCAGATGGTTTATTATGCATGTATGAGCCATACTGTACATTGACAGGTCCAGTCCAAAACAGGAGGTTTAAAAAATAACGAGGTAATAAGAGTTCTTTGGAGTTCCATTGGACTCCACCTGCCAAAACAGCCTAGTATGTCAAACAGACTTCCTCTCAACCCGACCGCAAGTCACAGACAGCGAATCACAGACCGCGAGTCACAGACAGTGAGTCACAGACAGCGAATCACAGACAGCTGGTCACCGACAGCGGGTCACAGACAGCGGGTCACAGACAGCGGGTCACAGACAGCGGGTCACAGACAGCGACAGACAGCGAGTCACAGACAGCGACAAACTAAACACAAAAAAGTACTCTCTCCACTTTTCCTTCATTACCATTCTACCCCCTCCTTCTGTAACTTCACCTCCCTCCTCCCTTTCTGTCTCCTCTGCTCCAACCATTCATCTAACTATTTCCAATTACAGAAAGTAGTGAACCTCAAATGTTCCATTTCATTAAGAAAACAGAGTGGCAGTGACCATATGGACATTGCTGACAGAGAATTCGGCGAAGTATGGCGGTAACAGATGTTGTAACCTGTTTATTTTTTGCGGTGCCCGAATTAAAACAGAAATGGAACAGTGTAGTCTTATGTGGGAGTTGCCTAATTCCGTGAGAAGTGTTTTTAGTGGGAGATTTCTTTCATTGTGCGAAGAGGAACAGGTGTTGGACGCCAAACTGGGACAGACTGCTTATTAGTTGGTTGGGTACTTGTTTGTCCACTAACTTCTTGTTTGTTTCACTCCTGGAATAGAAATAAACTAAATAAAAGGCTGTGCTACAGAAAGCACGGTAATAGTTTTCTTCAAATGCCAAGTTTATAAATATTATTTTTTGTTGTTGTTGAAGTTAGTTAATCCAACAGAAAATATTGACAGCTTGTAGTTCATATTTCCATCTGCCAAGTTTCCACCACAAACTATAATCTATAAATATACTGTGCATATAACGTGGGGGGTTATATGGTAAATATACACACATCTACATTATGTTCATTATAGAATGTATCGCAAACTAGTGAAGACAAATAATCTGACAAGAAAGAGAAAGAACTGTGTTTGACAGATCCAAAAATCATTGAGGATGAAGTGAAAGAGTCCCTCAGCACATCAAATATTTTGAAGGTACATATTGTCACAAAGCAGATGTAGCACTCTTCCAATGGCATGGACACAGTCACACAGTTGACAGGAGAAACAATGGGTTGTATTCTAGTGGAATAATCACTGTGTGTGTGTGTGTGTGTGTGTGTGTGTGTGTGTGTGTGTGTGTGTGTGTGTGTGTGTGTGTGTGTGTGTGTGTGTGTGTGTGTGTGTGTGTGTGTGTGTGTGTGTGTGTGTGTGTGTGTGTGTGTGTGTGTGCGTGCGTGTGTGTGTGTGTGTGTGTGTGTGTGTGTGTGTGTGCGTGCGTGTGCGTGCGTGTGTGTTACCAAGGAGCAGCTTTTACAGCCTGGTGGGGCCTGATGGTAAACCACTGAGCAGCACAGACAGTGCTCCAGGTTGCTACAGAAGCCGGTGAAGGCTTTACAAAGGGACATTACACCTACACACTAAAGTGTAGGATCGACTGCAGCATATCAACTCCCCCTCCCTTTCTCTCCCTCTCCCGTTCCCTCCATCTCCATCCCTCTCTCCTCTCTGTCTCTCCCTCTCCCGTTCCCTCCATCTCTCTCTGTCTCTCCCTCTCCCGTTCCCTCCATATCTATCCCTTTCTCCTCTCTGTCTCTCCCTCTCCCGTTCCCTCCATCTCTCTCTGTCTCTCCCTCTCCCGTTCCCTCCATCTCTATCCCTTTCTCCTCTCTGTCTCTCCCTCTCCCGTTCCCTCCATCTCCATCCCTCTCTCCTCTTTGTCTCTCCCTCTTCCGTTCCCTCCATCTCCATCCCTCTCTCCTCTTTGTCTTTGTCTCTCCCGTTCCCGCCATCTCCATAACCTCTCTCCTCTCTGTCTCTGTCTCTCCCGTTCCCTCCATCTCCATCCCTCTCTCCTCTCTGTCTCTCCCTCTCCCGTTCCCTCCATCTCCATCACTCTCTCCTCTCTGTCTCTCCCTCTCCCGTTCCCTCCATCTCCATCCCTCTCTCCTCTCTGTCTCTCCCTCTCCCGTTCCCTCCATCTCCATCCCTCTCTCCTCTCTGGCTCTCCCTCTCCCGTTCCCTCCATCTCCATCCCTCTCTCCTCTCTGTCTCTCCCTCTCCCGTTCCCTCCATCTCCATCCCTCTCTCCTCTCTGTCTCTCCCTCTCCCGTTCCCTCCATCTCCATCCCTCTCTCCTCTCTGTCTCTCCCTCTCCCGTTCCCTCCATCTCCATCCCTCTCTCCTCTCTGTCTCTCCCACTCTCGTTTCAGTGTGCAGGTAGGCATCTTATTCTATGTATTAAAAAGTGCCTGCGGTTCTCATCTGTTGAATATTTCATGCATTTAATTTTTCCAGGCGCTAAAAGTAACTTTCACTATGTCGCTCTCATTCTCTCTCTCTCTGTCTCTCTATCCTACCCTTATTCCTGCTGTGCACACACATTTGGTGTAGATATATATTATCATTATATTCCCTAATAGCTTCCTCCCTATTACAGCCTAGACATTATAGGCTAGTCTATAGTCAATCATCCAAACATTTCTCAAACATGACCATTTCTGATTCTTCACATACTTTAGGACTCCATTCTTTGACCTCGATCATCATTCACAAAAGCCACGTATAGTAACCTCTCCATGATGAAATGGCACATCATCATCTGGGATGGCATATCAATACATTTGATGCACCGTTGTGATGGAGGCTATTATGTAGTGAAAGGGAAATCAGAAATCATACGATGGCTTCCAATCGGCTCTATAGAGCCCGCTTACGTGTGGGTGTGTGAAGGCCAAACCTTCCTAATCACCATAATGATTCAAACGGGAGCCCAGCTGGCATTGAATATTAATAATAAACCAGGAACCGACAACACCGGGTCCAACAGGCAGAGCAGCATCAGCAGTCCATCCATACATCTCTGAATGAAGAGGAAGACAGACCAATCAAATGAAAGAAGGGCCTTTTGAAAATCTAATTAAGCGATGGCCCCCACACTTAATTAACTCACCTTTAGATGCTCCCTGTTTTTCATTAAGCCATACATTCAACCTCTTTTACATGACCCTTTACACCCAGGACTGTGACCCTTTACACCCAGGACTGTGACCCTTTACACCCAGGACTGTGACCCTTTACACCCTGGACGGTGACCCTTTACACCCAGGACTGTGACCCTTTACACCCAGGACTGTGACCCTTTACACCCAGGACTGTGACCCTTTACACCCTGGACTGTGACCCTTTACACCCAGGACTGTGACCCTTTACACCCAGGACTGTGACCCTTTACACCCTGGACTGTGACCCTTTACACCCAGGACTGTGACCCTTTACACCCAGGACTGTGACCCTTTACACCCTGGACGGTGACCCTTTACACCCAGGACTGTGACCCTTTACACCCAGGACTGTGACCCTTTACACCCAGGACTGTGACCCTTTACACCCTGGACTGTGACCCTTTACACCCAGGACTGTGACCCTTTACACCCAGGACTGTGACCCTTTACACCCTGGACTGTGACCCTTTACACCCAGGGCTGTGACCCTTTACACCCAGGACTGTGACCCTTTACACCCAGGACTGTGACCCTTTACACCCAGGACTGTGACCCTTTACACCCAGGACTGTGACCCTTTACACCCTGGACTGTGACCCTTTACACCCAGGACTGTGACCCTTTACACCCTGGACTGTGACCCTTTACACCCTGGACTGTGACCCTTTACACCCAGGACTGTGACCCTTTACACCCAGGACTGTGACCCTTTACACCCTGGACTGTGACCCTTTACACCCAGGACTGTGACCCTTTACACCCAGGACTGTGACCCTTTACACCCTGGACTGTGACCCTTTACACCCTGGACTGTGACCCTTTACACCCTGGACTGTGACCCTTTACACCCAGGACTGTGACCCTTTACACCCGGGACTGTGACCCTTTACACCCAGGACTGTGACCCTTTACACCCAGGACTGTGACCCTTTACACCCTGGACTGTGACCCTTTACACCCTGGACTGTGACCCTTTACACCCAGGACTGCGACCCTTTACTGAACCCGCTGCTCGCCAAATCCAGCGCTAATTCTCACTTCTGTTGCCGTTTAATGTCTTCCATTTATATATTTTTTATTAATGGAAGTGTTTTTATCTGCTTCAGGTATACATCCGCATCACATTCCCTACTACTTTAATTAGCCTACATGAGCCGAGTGGGAAGGAGGTGGGTGGGAATAAGTGGGTTAAAAGTGGAGGGCCAAGTGGTAGATCCAGCCCTGCCAAGCATTCCAAACATTCCCAGCGTTCCTATGGTATTGGGCTGATTAGGAGCTGAGTGGGGTGGAGACAGAGTGGAGGGGCTATGGGCTGCAGTCAGTCAGTCTGCTACAGGTCTCTGGGCCTCTCATTAGTCTCTGATTGATCACCCACTGCAGCCGCACCACTCTGCTAACTGCACAATATAATTACAACAGCACAAAAAATAATCATCATTCTAACACAAACACACACACACACCCCCGGCGACACCTGGACCCCAGAGATTTCCTTCTTGAGAGAGTGAGAAGGAAAAAAGGTGAGAAATTAAATGAAAGTATTTGAATAGAAGAATGTGAGAATGAAAACAATGTAGCAATCTGTCTCGGTTTGAGCTGTACACACTTTCTCTCCCCTCAAAACTTCTGTTAGAGGTGTGTTCTGTTAGAGGTGTGTTCTGTTAGAGGTGTGTTCTGTTGGTGGTGTGTTCTGTTAGAGGTGTGTTCTGTTGGAGGTGTGTTCTGTTAGAGGTGTGTTCTGTTAGAGGTGTGTTCTGTTGGAGGTGTGTTCTGTTAGAGGTGTGTTCTGTTGGAGGTGTGTTCTGTTAGAGGTGTGTTCTGTTGGAGGTGTGTTCTGTTAGAGGTGTGTTCTGTTGGAGGTGTGTTCTGTTAGAGGTGTGTTCTGTTAGAGGTGTGTTCTGTTGGAGGTGTGTTCTGTTGGAGTGTGTTCTGTTGGAGGTGTGTTCTGCTGGAGGTGTGTTCTGTTGGAGGTGTGTTCTGTTAGAGGTGTGTTCTGTTGGAGTGTGTTCTGTTGGAGGTGTGTTCTGTTGGAGTGTGTTCTGCTGGAGGTGTGTTCTGTTGGAGGTGTGTTCTGTTGGAGGTGTGTTCTGCTGGAGGTGTGTTCTGTTGGAGGTGTGTTCTGTTAGAGGTGTGTTCTGTTGGAGGTGTGTTCTGTTGGAGGTGTGTTCTGTTGGAGGTGTGTTCTGCCGGAGGTGTGTTCTGTTGGAGATGTGTTCTGTTGGAGCTGTGTTCTGTTGGAGGTGTGTTCTGCTGGAGGTGTTTTCTGTTGGAGGTGTGTTCTGTTGGAGGTGTGTTCTGTTGGAGGTGTGTTCTGTTGGAGGTGTGTTCTGTTGGAGGTGTGTTCTGCTGGAGGTGTGCTCTGTTGGAGGTGTGTTCTGTTGGAGGTGTGTTCTGTTAGAGGTGTGTTCTGTTGGAGGTGTGTTCTGTTGGAGGTGTGTTCTGTTAGAGGTGTGTTCTGTTGGTGGTGTGTTCTGTTAGAGGTGTGTTCTGTTGGAGGTGTGTTCTGTTAGAGGTGTGTTCTGTTAGAGGTGTGTTCTGTTGGAGGTGTGTTCTGTTGGAGGTGTGTTCTGTTGGAGTGTGTTCTGTTGGAGGTGTGTTCTGCTGGAGGTGTGTTCTGTTGGAGGTGTGTTCTGTTAGAGGTGTGTTCTGTTGGAGGTGTGTTTTGTTGGAGGTGTATTCTGTTGGAGGTGTGTTCTGTTGGAGGTGTGTTCTGTTGGAGGTGTGTTCTGCCGGAGGTGTGTTCTGCTGGAGGTGTGTTCTGTTGGAGATGTGTTCTGTTGGAGGTGTGTTCTGTTGGAGGTGTGTTCTGTTGGAGGTGTGTTCTGCTGGAGGTGTGTTCTGTTGGAGGTGTGTTCTGCTGGAGGTGTGTTCTGTTGGAGGTGTGTTCTGTTGGAGGTGTGTTCTGTTGGAGGTGTGTTCTGTTGGAGGTGTGTTCTGCTGGAGGTGTGCTCTGTTGGAGGTGTGTTCTGTTGGAGGTGTGTTCTGTTAGAGGTGTGTTCTGTTGGAGGTGTGTTCTGTTGGAGGTGTGTTCTGTTAGAGGTGTGTTCTGTTGGAGGTGTGTTTATTGTCTTTACATCTGAATGTTGTTTCGATCGAGAGCTCGGCTGGTGATTATTGTCAAGTTAATTTTAGTTCATTGAATCGTGCTTCTTTATTTCATTCAAATTCAATGTGAAAGTATCCTTTGGGGGAACCCAGTGCATTTGGAAGAAACACTAATTATTTGCCCGTTAGAAGATAATCAGAAATCAATTAGGTATTTAGTTTATATTAAAGGCTTGGAGAGAAACCGCTTCAAATCCAGACATTAAATATATACTGAGTCTATAAAACATTAGGGACACCTTCCTAATATTGAGTTGCACCCCCCGTTTGCCCTCAGAACAGGCTCAATTCGTCGGGGCATGGACTCTACAAGGTGTTGAAAGTGTTCCATAGTAATGCAAGCACATGTTGACTCCAATGCTTCCCACAATTGTGTCAAGTTGGCAGGATGTCCTTTGGGTGGTGTACCGTTCCTGATACACACGGGAAACTGTTGCATGTGAAAAACCCAACAGTGTTGCAGTTCTTGACACACTCAAACTAGTGCGCCTGGCACCTACTACCATACCCTGTTCAAAAACACTTCAAACTTTGGTCTGGCCTATTCACCCTCTGAATGGCACACATACACAATCCATGTTTCAAATGTCTCAAGGCTTAAAAATCGTTCTGTCTCCACCCCTTCATCTATACTGATTGAATTTGATTTAACAGGTGACATTAATAAGGGATCATAGCTTCCACATGGATTCACCTGGTCAGCGTATGTTATGGGAAAAGCAGGTGTTCTTAATGTTTTGTCCCCACAGTGGAACTGATAAAACCTTTTTTTATGGAATGGAATAAAATCATTAAAGTGGGAAATTATTACAATAAAATTATGTGTGCTAGTATCTATAAGGGATTTTTAATTAATTTCCTCATACCTCTTGTGGTTTTTCCCCCTGATTTGCAATTCATAAGTGAGAACTTTAGAAAAGTGACAGCGATCTATTATTAATGATTGGCCCGTCCAGTTCCAATACATCACCTTAGCCCCTAACACACCACACATTACTCATTCATAAGCCATAAATAAGCAATACAAATGAAATGTGTATGCTTGCATTTTTACATACTAATTACCTCATAAAGCCAGATCCTAATTCGTTTTATTGCCATCCATATGTCTCTAGTTAGTTACCAACAAGAAACGAGTGTAGCTATGCTTTAGTATCACCTTGATAGTACTGTCTGTCATGTACAGTAGGTGACTAAAACATCACTAACAAGCCGCTAACTACCACAGCCATGATAAGACAAACAGGGACAGAACCGGAGGGTCTAATCAACACAGATCTCAAATGAACTGCATTTTAATTAGTCAGCAGACCCTAACTGCCACATTGCATCAGCTCCTTGTGGTAAGCCTACTGATGGTAAACCTTCAGCCTACTGATGGTAAACATTCAGCCTACTGATGGTAAACCTTCAGCCTACTGATGGTAAACCTTCAGCCTACTGATGGTAAAACCTCAGCCTACTGATGGTAAACCTTCAGCCTACTGATGGTAAACCTTCAGCCTACTGATGGTAAACCTTCATGCTACTGATGGTAAACCTTCAGCCTACTGATGGTAAACCTTCAGCCTACTGATGAATAACCTTCAGCCTACTGATGGTAAACCTTCAGCCTACTGATGGTAAACCTTCAGCCTACTGATGGTAAACCTTCATGCTACTGATGGTAAACCTTCAGCCTACTGATGGTAAACCTTCAGCCTAGAGCTACAGGAAGTCGAAGATGTGAGAGCAACATATGAATGTATTTAAAGAGATCAGCAGTGTTAGCTGGATTCTTTGAGACCATGCAGGCTACCAGCTGTGAGGAGAGGCTCTCTGTGGTGGGGTGGAGTGAAGGTGGGGCGGTGGGGCAACCAGAGGTGAGGTGCTGGAGCTGGGAGAGAAAGTGGGAGGGGTACAAGGTTATATACTGTATGTGTGTGTGCATCCTGGGAGAGACAGGCGCTGGAGTAATCGGTCGATGAGGGACAAGAGGAGTAAGGGGTTGAGCGGGGGTCTGAACTCTGAAGGAGCTAACAGAGCAACCTCTGCGTTGTTAGGGTCAGGATACGAGTATGCAGGGGTTTCAACCTCTATCCAGGCCCCAGCTCCCCGGGTGCAGATCTAGGGGCTAGATCAGATATGGAATGGAATAAGAGATCAGAGATGGGCCAATGGATACAACCCTAACACCCCTATCAGGCCTCCTCCACAGTCCAGAGGACCAGCTCCATCCCTGGCTGAGTCTGAGCCTCATTGGTGGGCTAGCTCGGCTCACTCACACTAATTAAAGGTTAAGCCGGTTCCCCCTCCATCCAGCAGGAGCAGCGAGAGGACAAGGAATGCATAATTAAAAAGCCACTGTAATTACTACGTTTCAGCACGCAATCATATGGAGAAGGTGATAGGGAGGAATATGGAGAGAGATGGAGAGAGAGAGAGAGAGAGAGAGAGAGAGAGAGAGAGAGATG